>NC_079197.1:26581413-26591413 GCF_029499605.1 Hyla sarda
TACACCGAGGGCAAGCGGGGCTCTGTACACCGAGGGCAAGCGGGGCTCTGTACACCGAGGGCAAGCGGGGCTCTGTACACCGAGGGCAAGCGGGGCTCTGTACACTGAGGGCAAGCGGGGCTCTGTACACCGAGGGCAAGCGGGGCTCTGTACACCGAGGACAAGCGGGGCTCTGTAAAAAAAACTCTGGGCGGGGATTCCATCTGGAGCTGGACCGGTCGGAAATGTGCTATTTCAATAGGCAGCAAAAGCATTTCTGAGCGGATTCTACTAAATGAATGGAAAGCAGAGTTTGGGGTCTGAAATTTCCGCCGCAGAACGTCCACTGCGAAAATTCTGTAGTGTTAATGGTGCAGCAGAATCCCATTGAGAACAACGTGAGGCCGCTGCACCATATTTTCCAAGCGGAATTCTGCTCGGAAAATCCGTAGTGTCAATGGTCTCTCTGACCTAAACCACACTATATGCCACTAATCTACGTCTGTGGAAAAATAAAGTTTTGCGTTCATATATTACATTGGCTTAGTGGAGTTTTTGGGTGCACCTTAGCATACATTCAGGTATTTACCTGTGCACTGCCGTGGTATATACCAGCCCTAATGGCCACTCATTATGGAATTATTGATTTCCTTTATATCTCGTTCATACTTTTATTTTATCGTATGGTCATAATGGTGACTTTTCCCCTATGTGCCTGTCTAAATGTCTAGTACACAGATAAATCGCCCATCCTCCACCAGCCGAGAGTGCATGACCTGAATACCCAGAAAGGTCTCTATATCGGATTTAGCCATTTCCTGGGCTTTCATTTGCATTGACAGCTCATGAATTTACATTGGGATGTGATAGAGGGGGCTCAGTGTGTGTCGCCCGAAGTGACAGGACTCGGTCGCGTGCAGAATTGACTTTTTTGCGGCTGTAAGTGCAGATCAGAAGGAAGATCAGAGATGTTGGGGTGCATTATATATATGACTGTAAACCTATTGTATAAGGCTGAGTTCACACCACTTTTTTGCAATACAGTTCCCGTATCAGGTTTTTGATTTAAAAAACCGGATTCCTCAAAACCTGACTAAACTGTATCAAAACGTGTACAAAGTTTAATCCATATGCGGTTTGAAAAATGACATCCGGTTGCATCCGTTTTTTAAGAAAAAAACCGTATACGTTTTTACCTTTTCATTCCATTATGAATAAAGTTTCACATGTTTTGATTGAAATTCCAAGAAAAAAACTGTGCAAAGTAAAAAACTGATGAAAACCGTATGGAACTGTACGCACATATGGTTCTGTACGGTCCCCATTGACTCCTATGTTTAAAAAAAAAACGTATAAGGGTTTTCACCCGGGCCAAAACTGACAAAACCGTTGGGTACGGGGAAAAAAAACTGACAAAACTGTACAGGATGCAAAACGTACACAACCTGATGCATCTTTTGGCATACGGTTTTCAATGGAGAGTCAATGCATACGGTTTTCAATACGGTTCCGTACGGTTTTCAAATTGAAAACGTGTACGGGAACTGTATTGCAAAAACGTGGTGTGAACCCAGCCTGAGTCTAGTCATATAGAAAGATCTAAATTTTCATAAGTCTATCCGGCATGTTTACTCCTATAGGGAGATAGGGCGCTGCCAGATACCTCTGGTGCTGCAAAGAGGCATGCCTTAAAAAAAAAAAAAAGAGGCTTACCCCCATATATTAGATTATAAGCGCTCCCACTGATCCTTACACCTTGTATATGACCAGCCTGATATGTATACTCAGATATATATTGAATTTTCTCACAACTAGAAATACTCTATAACATAAAGAAGTCCTCATGTGGAATAATGAACTTCCCGTCAGAGTTCCTTTCCCGTCAGGGTTCCCTTTCAGCTTAGTGTTTTCAACTAGGGTGCCTCCAGCTGTTGCAAAACTACAACTCCCAGCATGCCCGGACAGCCAAAGACTGTCCGGGCATGCAGGGAGTTGTAGTTTTGCAACAGCTGGAGGCACCTTGGTTGGAAAACACTGCTCTAGCCTGAAATGACTGATAACAGAGAGCAATAGATTGTGTATTCAGCTGCCTTTCGGCTGGTCAGGCATGCTGAGAGTTGTAGTTTTGCAACAACTGAAGGCACCCTGGTTGGGGAAACACTAATACAAATATTGGTTAATGTATAATTTCGTTTTTTTCCAGCTCGGAGCAGCTTGCCAGGCGTAGCAATGGAGGGGCCGGTTTATCCTTCCCTCTGCTTTGAGCCGGCGATTACAAGGATTATCCCATAAAGCCCTATCTCTAATATGACTGTTTGCTTTACACAATCGTTTCATGCAGATGGGACCTCAACCCCGACCAGACAGATTCCTACTGTGCTCTGAAGTGTCAGGAATCCCCAGAGCCGCCCCACCTTCCTCCTCCTCCTCCTCCTCCTCCTCCTCCTCCTCTGATGTCTGCTGCAGGTACCGAGGATTAAAAGCCAAAACGGTAGCACAGGCAAAAAGATGGGGACTTGGGGGGGCCCCCTGGGGCCACTGCCACAATACTGCTGATGGAGGCTTTCCTGCAGGGCGGTGACCCTGAGGGGTCAAATATGAACCTGATTTGTGCAGATGGAAGCTTATGGACTCTACACTTTACAGGATTAGAAATAGGGTGATTTTTTAAATTAATTTTTATAGAAATAGCGCAAGATTTGTCTGGTATTGCCTCACATCCCCATTCCGGTAACTAGTGCTGAGCTACAATACCAGACGCAGCCTGTGGACATGAGTGGCGCTGTTTTGGGGAATAAAAAAAATAGCTCCCCATAATCAAATATTATATTACATTAAAGGGGTACTCTGGTGCTTAGACATCTTATCCCCTATCCAAAGGATAGGGGATAAGAGGCCTGATCACGGGAGTCCTGCCGCTGGGGACCCCCGTGATAGTGCACACCGCACTCCGGTGGAAACCTTTTTTTTTTTTTTTTTTTTTAAATCAACTGGTGCCAGAAAGTTAAACAGATTTGTAAATTACTTCTATTAAAAAAAATCTTTACCATTCCAGTACTTTTTAGCAACTGTATGCTACAGAGGAAATTCTTTGCTTTTTTAATTTCTTTTTTTTTGTCTTGTCCACAGTGCTCTCTGCTGACACCTCTGTCCGTGTCAGGAACTATCCAGAGAAGCATAGGTTTGCTATGGGGATTTGTTCCTGCTCTGGACAGTTCCTAAAATGGACAGAGGTGTCAGCAGAGAGCACTGTGGTCAGACAGAAAGGAAATTCAAAAAGAAAAGAACTTCCTGTGGAGCAAATAGCAGCTGATAAGTACTGGAAGGATTAAGATTTTTTTTTAATAGAAGTCATTTACAAATCTGTCTAACTTCCTAGCACCAGTTGATTTAATAAAAAAAAACAAAACAAACATTTCCAACGTAGTACCCCTTTAAAGGAGTAGTCCAGTGGTGATCCAGTGGTGAACAACTTATCCCCTATCCTAAGAATAGGGGATAAGTTTGAGATCACGGGGGGTCCGACTGCTGGGGCCCCCTGCGATCTCCTGTACGGAGCCTCGACAGCCCGCGGGAAGGGGGCGTGTCGACCTCCGCACGAGGCGGCGGCCAACACGCCCCCTCAATACAACTCTATGGCAGAGCTGAACCGCTGCCTTCGGCAATCTCCGGCTCTGCCATAGAGGTGTATTGAGGGGGGCGTGTCGGCCGCCGCTTCGTGCGGAGGTCGACACCCGCTATCTGGCCGGAGAGCCTGGCCCCCGTACAGAGAGATCGCAGGGGGCCCCAGCGGTCGGACACCCCGCGATCTCAAACTTATCCCCTATCCTTAGGACAGGGGATACGTTTTTCACCACTGGACTACCCCTTTAAGATTAGTAAATCCCACAGATTACATACTGTGATAATTATGGCACCTTTCATGTCATGCAACAGACTTAGCTCTGCTACATCTCTGTATTTCGGGCTAGATATTGGGTTTTATCACTGCAGAGATCTATGCCGATAAGTATTGTTACTAGTCCGGAAAGTTTTTGTTTGGGAGATGTAGCGTCTCCGCTGCTGGTCAGGGAATGTTGTCCCATTGCTGGTTGGGCCTTAGTGAGTCATTATTCCGATGTCCCAATTATTTTCATGGTTTGTAGAGAAGTCCTTTTACTTCCACAGAGACCTTATCAGAGCCCCCTGGACAAAGAGGGGCTTTCAGAGCTTGTACTGGCATCAAGCTTCAAGGCATGAGGGTGGGTGGGGGAGGTCAGTGTCTCTGCCAGGCATTGAAAAATGCTTCTGTGTGGGAAAGACGGTCCCTCGCATCCCTAACCCATCAATCATTTGTTGTGCCCACCCGTAATGGAAAACAGACACAGGTTTACATATAAGCCCCCTATGCCATGCCAGGCCCATGTCGCTGTCCCCTGTACACATCGTACACTTTACTAACCTTCTGCATCAGCTTATCCCAACCAGTTTGCCTCCAGCTGTTGCGAAACTACAACTCCCAGCATGCCCGGACAGCCGTTGGCTGTCCGGGCATGCTGGGAGTTGTAGTTTTGCAACAGCTGGAGGCACCCTGGTCGAGAAACACTGTTTTACATAGATCCGGCTTGTGGAAATCTTCTTGACCTCGGCAGGGCGTCTTGGCAGAGAAGAAGGTTCAGTGTGTTCTTGAGCTGTCATTCACTTCCCTGCTCAGATCCTTTTGTCCGACTACTAGTAAATTTACTGACGCTTTGTGAATGGGGGGCCTTAAATGGGTTCTCCACCATAAGTTGATTTTAGTACGTACCTGGCAGGCAGTAATGGACATTCTTAGGAAGGATCTGCGCTTGTCTTGGGGCTAAATGACTATGTTGTGAGATTACCATAATACCGTGGCTTTCTTTTTGTGAACTTGTATTTCCTGTTTGGGTTTTCTTCTTTGCCTACAAATCCCATAATTCCATTTTCCTTCCTCCCACACATCAGCCACTCCACTGATTAAAACATAAATGAGCTGCATCCATTCAAAAGACCTGTGTTTTTCAATCAGGGTTCCTCCAGCTGTTGCATTAGTTGTAGATTGATCCCTTTCCCACCAAGCGATCCCTCCACCCATTGAAGCAGACAGGCTCCCTGTCATCAGCTGACTAGTGAGTCAGGTCTCGGCCGCATTGCAACTGGGGAAAATCTGAGACAACAGTCATTTTGTATGCTGGTAAAAATAAATATTGGGGTGAAAATCACATAAGAATTAAGAAAACCATCACACACAGGTACAGACACTATATTATGAACTACACTAACTTTATAGCCCCTGTAGCATAGTTAAATAAAAAAAAAATCCTGGAATACCCACTTTTTTTTTCTGGCTCCAGAAAGTTAAACAGATTTGTAAATTAGTATCCGTGAAGAGAAATGAAGATATCGGCACTCACCAGTGTGGCTGCAGGGTCTTCTTTATTGAGACATACTCACATGCGGGGTACAGAAGAGAGGGGAGTGGGGGGACAGGTGGTGGCGACCGAGCTCTAGTTTTGCACACTTGGTGTGCTTCGTCCCACCTGCTATTCCAAATCCAGAACACTCACGCAGTGCCGCACTATCTCCTATGTGAAAAGATTTGTAAATTACTTCTATTAAAAAAACGTAATCCTTCCAGTACTTATCAGCTGCTGAAGTTGAGTTGTTCTTTTCTGGCTGACAACAGTTCTCTTTGCTGGCACCTCTGTCTGTCTCAGGAACTGTCCAGAGTAGGAGCAAATCCCCATAGTAAACCTCTAATGCTTCGGACAGTTCCTGAGATGAGCAGAGGTGTCAGCAGAGAGCACTGCTGTCAGAAAGAAAAGAACAACTCAGCTTCAGCAGCTGATAACTACTGAAAGGATTAAGATTTTTTTAATAGAAGTAATTTACAAATCTGTTTAACTTTTCTGGAGCCAGTTGATATATTATATATATAAAGCTTTTTCCTGGAATACCCCTTTAAGAGTAAGGTGTGCAAGCGATGAAGTTATTATTGTGGATTATATGTGTCTGGGACTGTTGGATGACAACCCGGAAGGCTAAAATCCCAGCTCATACAAGGCTTAAAGAGGTTGTCCAGGATTAGAAGAAAGGTCTGCTATTATTCAGAAACAGCGCTACACTGTGTCCATGGGCTGTACTTGGTATTACACCCCTATTCAATTAAGGAGATGCTGAGCTGCAATACCAGACACAGCCCATAGGCAATGTTCCCTTTAAGGCCACGCAGCTTTTAAAGATGCCACTATTACTTTCAACTTCAGCCTGCTCAGCCACGGGGTTGCCAGCATTGGGCATCCGGGTGCAAGCACCAAATTTTTAGATTGGTGCCCAGGGCAACTGCCACCCTTCCCTGTGTCTTCCTGACACATATGCAGTGTAATACAATGGCGGAGCAGGAGCTGTTAGCTGCCTACTCCACCATTCATCAATAGGCCTGGAGCTTATAAGTAACTTGGATTAAATCCCTGTACTGACTGGCACAATGATATGACGTGATTATACCTTCCCGGTGATCCCAAACCTGTGGCTCTGTTCATCATGGGTAACAGGACTAGGTTATTTTTTTAAAAAAAAATTCTTTGGGGACAGCGCGGGGCGTTATTACTTTATGGGGGCACGGGGGCATTATTACTATATAGGGCACAGGGGACATTGTTGCTCTATGGGGGCACAGGTAACGTAATTACTATACTAGGGAACATGGAGCATGATTACTATATGGGGGCACGAGGCATTATTACTATATGGAGGCACATGAAACATGATTACTGTATGGGGGCACAGGAGGGCATTATAAATATATTGGCTCATGCGGGCACAGGAGCGTTATTTCTGAATGCGATCATCATTAAGGCTTTATTAGTGAGTTAGGGACACAGTTGGGGCATTATAACGGGGGGGGGGGGCATTATTAGTGGGGACACAGTTGGAGAATTAATGGTGAGTGGTGGGCACAGTTGGGGTATCAGTTGGGGTATCAGTGAGTGGGGGGAGCACAGTTATGGCATTTTTAGTTGGCGGGGGTGGGGGCACAGTTGGGGTATTATTAGTGAGAACATCATTACAGTACTGTAATCGGCTAAACGTTCAAGTTTTCTAAGATATAAATGGAGGAATAAGCTGCTGATAGACTCTAAGAACAAAAGTATCCGGTAGTCAAATGCCAACATAGCCCCCAATGTCTGTCAGGAAACCCCTTTACACATGGTGTACAGATGGTTGGCAGGTCCTAATGAAGTCGTTGGGTTCAGGCGTTTTTTTTCCAATGTATACGGCAGGACCTTTGCACTCTTGTGCAGGTGTCCTAAAACCATGGCCGGTCCATCCAACATTTGACCACCAGAAGACAACATGGGGAAGATTTATCAAAACCTGTCCAGAGGAAAAGATGCTGAGTTGCCCATAGCAACCAATCAGTTTTCATTTTTAACAAGGCCTCTGCAAAATGAAAGAAGCGATCTGATTGGTTGCTATGGGCAACTGGGCAACTTTTCCTCTGGACGGGTTATGATAAATCTTCCCCCATATATTGCCAGTTCAATACTACTACTACTGGTGCACCTAGTGTTGGGTTTGGGTTAGTCCTTGATAGTGTTGAGCGCGAATATTCGAAATGAGAATTTTTACCGCGAATATCGGCAATTTGTGATGTCGCAAATATTTTAGAATATAGCGCTATACATTCGTAATGACGAATATTCATTTTTTTTCCTTTACAGTACACATCACAACAATGATGTATACTGTGTAAAAAATAAAGTGATAGTTGGTGTTAGATAGGTTCTAGTGTAGGGTATAGTGTTAGTTGAAAGATATAATCGCACATGCGCACTATGCTTTTTGCATGTAAAAAAAAGTGAACAAACATAACGAATATGCGAATTTTGCAACATGGGGCAAATTTTCTTCAATATATTCGCAAAATATCTCAAATTTGAAT
Organism: Hyla sarda; assembly: GCF_029499605.1. Classification (NCBI taxonomy): domain Eukaryota; kingdom Metazoa; phylum Chordata; class Amphibia; order Anura; family Hylidae; genus Hyla; species Hyla sarda. The sequence continues at coordinate 26,589,338 of NC_079197.1, forward strand.
ATGGCCCCTGCCGCTCATCACTAGTCCTTGACTATAGGGTAGGTGTCATTGTGGACCCAGTAGGGTGGCAGCTCTCTCGCCAGATCATTGCCCTGCGATTTATTGCAGTGGATTGCATCAAGTAAAAAGAAGCAGGCAGCTCTTGAGTCGTTCACCTTTTAATTCATCGTATGGTGGAAATAGCTATGAAGGAGATTTATCAAGCTCCGTAGTAGATTTGTTTTGCATAAAAAAGTTGCTTGTGCACATGCGACTTTTCTATACATGCTGCGACTTTTCTATACATGCTGCGACTTTTCTATACACGCTGCAACTTTTTGATTTTTGCTTATTCCAAATCACATTTCTGAAATCTGCTCACGTAGTAATAATTTTTTCTTTACTTTGCAGTGGTCATGTATTTATCAAATGCGATAGTCGCTATCTATGAAGAAAAAAATCGCATCGCTATTCAAAAGTCGCATATGTATTCCAGGTCCAACCTGGTTTGCAGAAAGTGCATACGTCTGCAGAAAAGGACATTAACACCCACTTTAACAACTGTTCTTGTTCTGCATCATGAAACAAAGCTACTACATTAATGTTAATTATAGAATAGATTAATTATGTAACTAATAACTCTATTAATTTTAAGATTGAAAATACACACTGCTCACCTTTTAAATAAAAAAAAATAATGTTGTGTTAAAATAGAATAAGGCACAAAATAATTGTGTAAGTATTTTTACACACTACGTAAAGAACCCATATGTGGCACAAAAATTTTTCCGTAAAAAAATAAAAAAGAATCATCCATAGTAATACAGCGTCGTGCACATTTTGGGGTGGGTAACGAACCGAGCCGTTTTATTAATTTTTTTTTGTGGGTTCACTATTGTTTATGTGCCTGTTGGTGCTGCGCTGTCTTCCTTCCTGATGTAAACTCTGGCCTCATCGCAACAACGCAAGACTCTGCCCACCAACCTCACAAAATGCGGGCTCAAAACTAAACAAAAAAAGCTTCCAGAGTACGGATATTCATGGTGCGGCATAGTATGTTTTCAATATTTTATAATTTCTGAGGAGGGTGGATGGGTTGTTGCGGGATATTTGAAGTGCAGCTATTTAGTGCCAGGCAGGCCAGTCAGGGTGTCACTGATGCGCTGCGCCCCCCTCCCCGTCACTCTGGTAATAAAGGGTAGATAAAGAACTTTGGCTATTAACATAAGGAAAAACTTTTCTGCTTTAACAAATGCTTTTGGAAGCGGGTTTCCCAAGTTTTGCTTACGTGCGATTTATTTATCAAGGTCGTGCGACTATTTGAGAAATAGGTCGCATGTAAGCAAAAGTAAGTAAAAACAAAAATTGTCATATATAAGGCATACATTTGAAAAGAATGATAAATCTCCTTCTATATAGCTGGAGGAGATGGCTATCCTCCGTCTGTTGACCATTGGTCAGGTGCCAGAACAAGGTCATGATAGAGAAGAAGCGATCAGGTGGCCGGGGGCTTTAAAAGGTTCTGTAATTGAGGTTGGTGGGCTGTGCTGTGGTCGGGGGGGGGGGGGGGGGGGATGATGTCACGCACACTTCTGTCACTACCCTTCCCTGGGGGGGATATTTGTGTGAGGAGTGGTCTCTGCTTCCATAGGACAGAGGGACGTTGTTCAGGAATGGGGCAGTGCAGCCCTAATGTGCCGGCTTGTCACTGGGAATCATTCATCATTCTCATGGAAATTGCCTTTCCTCTCTAACCGAGCTGGAACTTGGCTCCCGGCCTTCCTCTTTATTCTTCTTGTCCCTTTTCGATCTGCGGCTTCTCGGTATAGAAGGAGTTACTCTAAGATCTTGGGATGCACGGCCCCGTAGAGCGGGATGTCACCAGTATTCCCCATGTGGCAGATGCTGTCAGTGTAGGAGGAGGGGTAGGGGGGCTGCATCCATCCAATAGTACACTATGTTCTCCATCTCTTCATGGGCAGACCCCCCCCCCCCTCCTTTGGGTGTCCCTTGGTCCCCGCATATACACATCTGTCTATTGTTTCCGTGCTGTCAGTATGGGCTGTGCACAGGAGTGAAGGGGCTTCGCCCAGAATA
>NC_079197.1:26596413-26611413 GCF_029499605.1 Hyla sarda
ATTAAGATTTTTTAATAGAAGTAATTTACAAATCTGTTTAACTTTCTGGCACCAGTTGATTTAAAATAAAAAAATTTAAAAAAAGTTTTCCACGGGAGTACCCCTTTAAGGGATACTCTGCTGAAAACATCTTATCCCCTATCCAAAGGATAGGGAATAAGATGTCTAATCACAGAGGACTCGCTGCTGGGGACCCCAGCAATCTCTGCTGCTGCACCCCTGTCATTTGGGACACGGACTGAACTCTGCTCAGTGCCCAATCACTGGCGAACATGGCTGCCACGCCCCCTCCCGTAGACATGAATGGAGGGGGTGTGACGTGAGGTCACGAACGCAGAAGCTCCAAGTTTCCGTATTTCGGACGCCACCGCTGCCGGCCTGGAGATCACAGGGGTCCCAAGCAATAGGAGATAACATGTTTTCAGCGGAGTACCCCTTTAAACAGATATCGTGCCACCGAAGCATCATCGGAGTTAGGCTTTGGGGTAGGGTCACACGTGCCGTATTTTGTTGCGTATTTGCAGCTGTGTATTTTGCTACCCATTGACTTCAATGGGCAGGAAAATATGCAGCAGTAAAAATACGGCACGTGTGACCCTACCCTAAGTCATGCATCGGGGTAAACAGGTTTCCAGCTTATGATGAAAGCAGAGGTATTGAGACTGGTGTGAAATATAAATCTAAAGTGTAAGGACTTATTCACACTAAATGTCCACCCGGATTCAATCTGTAGTAGGCACCGGTAAAACAAGACGAAGTTAGGACCGCTCGGAAGTTCGCCATCGCTATAGATATCAATGAATTTCTGTAGCGTGAATGGTGCCGCAGCATCTCATTAAAAACAGTGGGAGACTGATATGCCCAAAAATTTGATCGGTCAGCATCTCAGTCCTGAGACCTCCACCAATTTCTAGATATAGCTGAAAGAAGCGCGTTGTAGTGTGCTTCACTCCCTTGATCTGCACATAATCCATCACATCGCAGGAGTAAAGAGCCATAGACTCTATAATGGAGCATGTGCTGTGCTGCTCTAGCCCCCTGCAGACCAAAAAATAGGGTCGTAATATGGGCTTAAAGGGGTACTCCGGTGAAAACCTTTTTTCTTTTAAATCAACTGGTGGCAGAAAGTTAAACATATTTGTAAATTACTTCTATTAAAAAAACTTATTCCTTCCTGTACTTATTAGCTGCTGAATACTACAGAGGAAATTCTTTTCTTTTTGGAATGCTCTCTGATGACATCACGACCATAGTTCTCTCTGCTGACGTTATTATAATAATAAGTCTTTATTTATTGTTGTCCTTAGTGGGATTTGAACCCAAGTCCCCAGCAATGCAAGGCAGCAGTGCTAACCACTGAGCCACCATGCTGCCCTTAGCATACATCTGCTATGCATGGTTGCTAAAATGGACAGAGATGTCAGCAGAGAGCACTGTGTTCGTGATGTCATCAGTGTTCCAAAAAGAAAGGCATTTCCTATGTAGCATTCAGCAGCTAATAAGTACTGAAAGGATTAAGATTTTTTAATAGAAGTAATTTAATAGGAGAATTTTTGTATCAGTCATGGGACACTAAACCTATAAATAAGCGCAAGAGAAAACAACTATTTGTTAGTCACAGAAATGTTAATTCTCCTTGTATTTTGCCAGGGAAACAAGCCCATTTTATTTAAAGGGATTATCTAGAAAATCATAGCTGCTTACTTCCAGAATCAGCGCCACTCTTGTCCTCCAGTTTGTGTTTGGTATTGCAGCTCCGTTCCATTGAAATGAATGGAGCCGAGCTGTAATACCACGAACAAACTTATGGACAGAGTAAGTTTTCGATGGGATTCCGCACTCCTATTCACACTTCTGAAATTCCGCTTGCGGAATTTCAGAAGTGTGAATGGGAGTGCGGAATCCCATAGAAGTCTATGGGCTTTAAAGGGGTTATCCAGGGAAAAACTTTTTTTTTATATGTCCACTGGCTCCAGAAAGTTAAACAGATTTGTAAATTACTTCTATTAAAAAATCTTAATCCTTTCAGTACTTATGAGCTTCTGAAGTTAAGGTTGTTCTTTTCTGTCTAAGTGCTCTCTGATGACACCTGTCTCCGGAACCGCCCAGTTTAGAAGAGGTTTGCTAGGAGGATTTGCTTCTAAACTGGGCGGTTCCCGAGACACTTGTCATCAGAGAGCACTTAGACAGAAAAGAACAACTCAACTTCAGAAGCTCATAAGTACTGAAAGGATTAAGATTGTTTAATAGAAGTAATTTACAAATCTGTTTAACTTTCTGGAGCCAGTTGATATATATATAAAAAAAGTTTTTTCCTGGATAACCCCTTTAATTTGAGGCGAGATTCCACAAGCGGAAATTCTGCCCTGTGAGTAGACCCTAAATCTCATCCATTTCAACTAGTGCTGCCTGAGTGGGTGGGACCCTACATAATGGGTGGGGCCTTATTTTGCAGACAGGGTGGTGGTTGTGGGCTCCTGGGATCCATATAGAAGAACTTTTGATGTTTGTGATGTGTGATATGGAAATTTAAAGGGGTACTCCACTGGAAAACATTTTCTTTTAAATGATGTGGTTTCAGAAAGTCAAACAGATTTGTAAATTACTTCTATTAAAAAAATCTTAATCCTTCCAGTACCTATCAGCTGCTGTATACTACAGAGGAATTTCTTTTCATTTTGAATTTCCTTTCTGTCCTAACACAGTGCTCTCTGCTGACACCTCTGTCAATTTTAGGAACTGTCCAGAGTAGGATAGGTTTGCTGTGGGGATTTGCTCCTGCTCTGGACAGTTCCTTAAATGCATAGAGGTGTCTGCAGAGAGCACTGTGGTCAGGCAGAAAGGAAATTCAAATTTCTTTCGTAGTATTCAGCAACTAATAAGTACTGGAAGGATTAAGAGGTTTTAATTGATGTAATTTACAAATCTGTTTAAAGGGGTACTCCGGTGAAAAACTTTTTTTTTTTTTTTTCAAATCAACTGGGGCCAGAAATTTAAACAGATTTGTAAATTAATTCTATTCAAAACTTTTAATCCTTCCTGTACTTATTAGCTGCTGAATACTACAGCGGAAATTCTTTTCTTTTTGAAACACAGAGCTGTCTGCTGACATCATGAGCACAGTGCTCTCTGCTGACATCTCCATTTTAGGAACTGTCCAGAGGAAAAGGAAATCCCCATAGCAAACAAATGCTGTTCTGGACAGTTCCTAAAATGGACAGAGATGTCAGCAGAGAGCACTGTGCTCGTGATTCAGGAGACAGCTCTGTGTTTCAAATAGAAAAGAATTTCCGCTGTAGTATTCAGCAGCTAATAAGTACAGGAAGGATTAAGATTTTTTAATAGAAGTAATTTACAAATCTGTTTAACTTTCTGGCACCAGTTGATTTAAAAATAAAAATAAAATAAAAAGTTTTTCACCGGAGTACCCCTTTAACTTTCTGGCACCAGTTGATTTATAAAAAAAAATTTGGTGTGCAGAGCCACTGCGGATGTGACCTGTGACCTATGTGTTCAGTGCAGAGTTTGAGGTCACCGATAACCTTTACACTTCTCACCTCCAGTTCCCACAGATAAACCGAACCCCCCGGGGTTACGGCCTGGAAAACGCTTATCTGCAAGGGGGATCCACTGGCGGACCAGTCTGTGCCTGTACAGGAGTGGATGCGGGGATTGTTTTGCCATTATGCACCTGGATGCAGCTATTATATTACACATAACATTCACTTATTCTATTAACCTGTAATGATCAGGCTGTGGATGTACAAGCACGACTGCGGTTAACCCCCTATCTACCTCTGAAAGATTGGTGAGGTCTTTACGTGATCCAGAAATGTGATCTAATGCAGTGGTCTCAAACTGTGGCCCTCCAGATGTTGCAAAACTTCAACTCCCAGCATGCCCGGACAGCCAACGGCTGTCCGGGCATGCTGGGAGTTGAAGTTTTGCAACATCTGGAGGGCCACAGTCTGAAACTACTGTCCTAGGCGAGAAGTATGCTCAGTGTGAATTCACACAGGGCAGATTTGTGAATTTACACCCAACGCGCTCCAGCTGTGATTTAAAGGGGTACTTTGGTGGAAAACTTTTTTTTAAATCAACTGGTGCCAGAAAGTTAAACAGATTTGTAAATTACTTCTATTAAAAAATCTTAATCCTTCCAGTACTGATCAGCTGCTTTATACTTCAGAAAAAGTTTCTTTTCTTTTTTTGAATCTCTTTTCTGTCTGACCACAGTGCTCACTGCTGACACCTCTGTCCATGTCAGGAACTGTCCAGAGCAGGAGAGGTTTGCTATGGGGATTTGCTCCTACTCTGGACAGTTTCTGACATGGACAGAGGTGTCAGCAGAGAGCACTGCGGTCAGGCAGAAAAGAAATTCAAAAAGAGAAGAACTTCCTCTGTAGTATACAGCAGCTGATAAGTACTGGAAGGATTAAGATTTTTTAATAGAAGTAATGTACAAATCTATTTAAAAGAGATCTGTGGTGCTTATAACTTATTTCCTATCCGAAGCATAGGGGATAAGTTATAGATCGCAGGGGGGTTCGAGTGCTGGGGCCCCACACGATCTCCTGTACGGGGGGACGGCAGTATGCTGGAAGGACCGCATCGTCCCCAGCAGAAAGCCACTGCAGGCATGCCCCCTCCATGTATCTCTATGGGATTCATGGAGGGGGCGTGCCGGCTGCCGTGTCATGCAGGGACAGAACGCCCCCTTTCCTGTACATTGTGGCGGCACCGTACGGGAGATCGCAGGGGGCCCCAGCGCTCGGACCCCCTGCAATCTATAACTTATCCCCTATCCAAAGGATAAGTTATGAGCACTACAGATGTCCTTTATCTTTATGGCACCAGTTGATTTAAAAAAATGTTTTCCAGCAGAGTACCCCTTTAATGTGTAACATACAGAGGACTAACCGCGTGCTTACTACTCACAGGATGCTAGAAGTGACTCAGTGTGTTTAGGTTCATGCGTGATCTGCTGATCTATAAACCTTCTGGAGTAAACAGAAGGATTAAGGTCCCCACCTTGGTTTGCCCAACTCGGATTAGATGAGTTCTATGTGGAATCTAAGGTTAAGTTCAGTGGAAATAAGGACACAACTCTCTAAAGAGCGTCTAACAGGAAGGTCCACCCCTGATCATGGTCATTGGGATCACTAAATTATCCTTTGCCAAATCATCAATGAACCTATAGTCAACACTAGAGATGAGCGAACTTACAGTAAATTCGATTTGTCACGAACTTCTCGGCTCGGCAGTTGATGACTTATCCTGCGTAAATTAGTTCAGCTTTCAGGTGCTCCGGTGGGCTGGAAAAGGTGGATACAGTCCTAGGAAAGAGTCTCCTAGGACTGGATCCACCTTTTCCAGCCCACAGGAGCACCTGAAAGCTGAACTAATTTATGCAGGAAAAGTCATCAACTGCCGAGCCGAGAAGTTCGTGACGAATCGAATTTACTGTAAGTTCGCTCATCTCTAGTCAACACCATAGACCATGGACATGTGAGGTACCGATGTTTCCTTTTGACCTTATTATCCATTGGACTAAAAGTAGCCATACACATGAGATAGTTATTGACCTGATGCCCATGGAAAGCTTTCTCAACTGATTCCTACAAACACTTGGCTCAGCTGAGCATTTCTGTGTTTTATATGGAGACAGGGAAGCTGGGTCAGTGCCAGACTCATCTGGCAGTGGCTTACCTCCCTCAGAACAAAAGTATCTCTCAACTGAGAGAGAAAAAGCCAGGCCCTTCTTATTCCCCAACTTCATATGTCCTAGGGAAAGCTAGAAGGCCCCTACACATGGGTTTACTGGTCCTGCTAAAGACTTCGGATTTGACCAACACATGTCTAATGTGTTTTAAAGGGGTATTCCATTTTTTTTTTTTTCATTTTGACTATGCTACAGGGGCTGTAAAGTTTGTGTAGTTCATAATATAGTGTCTGTACCTGTGTGTAAGAGTTTTCTCACAATTCTTCTGTGATTTTCACCTCAATATTTATTTTTAACAGCATACAAAATGACTGTTGTCTCAGATTTTTCCCAGCTTGCAATGCAGCCGAGACCTGACATCACTAGTCAGCTGATGACAGGGAGCCTGTCTGCTTCAATGGGTGGAGCAATCAATCTGCAACTAATGCAGCAGCTGTAGGCACCCTGATTGAAAACCACACTGTTTTGAATGGATGCAGCTCATTTATGTTTCAATGGGTGGGGTGGCTGATGTGTGGGGGAGGGAGGAAGATGGAATTGTGGGATTTGTAGTCAAAAAAAGAAAAGTCAAACAGGAAATACTAGTTCACAAAAAGCTAGCCACAGTATTATGGTAATCTCACAACATAGCCATTTAGCCCCAAGACAAGCGCAGATCTTTCCTAAGCATGTCCATTACTGCCTGCCAGGTACGTGCTAAAATCGCCTTATGCTGGATAACCCCTTTAAGGCTTTAAAGGCATTATACCCAATCCACGGAGTAAGGGACAACAGGCTGATCGGTGATGTTTCCAGTAGTCGGACCCTAAACGATCCCAAGATCGGAGCTCAGTTGTCCCCCAAATAAATGGAAAGATAGTACCTCATTTATTCTCTTACTTTTAAAAATGATGGCCAAACCCATTGATATCAGTGGGACCAGAGCATTTAATGCACATTAGGTGTTCAACTAATGTTTGACCACCAGATGTCGGAGAGGGAAGATCTGGCTTTTTAAATGGGCACTCTCATTAAAACTAATTTTTGCACTCCTTATGGTAAATAAAAAAATGTTTCTAATGCACTTTGTTTAAAATAAAATGACGTTTTCTATGTTTTATTTTTGTTTAAAAAAGCTGCCACTAGGTGTCTCCCTACTTGTCCAAAGCACATTTTCCCCCATCTTTTGCACAGACTTTGGACTCCTGCTGACCTGGCAGAAGTCCAAAATCAGGAAATGCTGAGGTGGGAGGGGGTGCAGCCTTAGCCAATCATAGCTCATCTCACACTGATCTGCTCTGGGCTGTGTGTAGCAGAGTGAGGGTGGAAGTTCTCCCCTGTATGGCTTCAGATGAGGTCACGCCTGCTGGGGAACGCCCCTTCCCAGTCTGTGAATCTGACTGAGCAGAAAATACAGAGCAAAATCAAGGTAGAAAACGAAAAAAATTAATTAATAAATAAAGGCAGGGGGTGGTTTACCGTGATGGGAGAAGTGAACTGGGAGGTTTATAACATTTAACAAGATCATGGGAGGTAATATTTAAGTTACAACATCTCCTTTGAATTCCAAGGAAGGTAAACCATTGCCAAAGGTGTCTGGCAGTGGCTTGTTCCAGTTTGAGCATTAATAAGTAGTGGGGGTCTGGAGGCTTAGCTTCTGGCCAAAGGAGTCTTTGACTACCAGATATTGGAGTTTTATGTCCAGCTGGGGAGGAGGTGATTTGCTGCCAGGTACCTCTGATTTCTCTGAAGGTTTAAACATAAAAATAGGCCAATCTTGTTTCTCCAACCACAGATCCTGACAAGGGTCTTCCATTCTTCACAGATGTTAGATGGTTGTTAGTGGGAGTTATTGCTTTTGGGGAAATAATTTCTATGCAAAAATGTTTTATGAGTTGTTTGCATAAAACCTTAAACTCCAGCTCGGTGAAAGAACTTCCTGCAGCTGACATATTGATACATGTTTTTAGATTTGGCACTGGCGGTAAATTCATTATCACTTCCTACAAATACTACAAATCTGCGCCAGTAATGTTTGGCAGAGTATGACATATTTTCTTTCTGCTGATCTTACTGATGCCCATTCACCTCTGCTTCCATGACTAATGAATAAGTGGCCTTTTTTATCTTTTAGTATTAATATTTTCCTCTTGTTTTTTTTCCCTTCAAGGTGATCGTAATGTTGGAACTGGCCCAGTCCCTGCTTGTCTGCCTTTGCCTATCTTTGTCTGTTTCCTCTCTTCCCAACTTCCTTCGGCCCAATGTCACATTCAACCATATGGCTTATGACCCCGGCTCAGGCTACATCTACATTGGGGCCGTCAACTGGATCTTCCAGCTGTCATCTGACCTGCAGCTACTGGCGGAGGATTCGACTGGTCCAGTGCTTGACAGTCCGGAGTGTCTTCCCTTCAAAGAACCTAGAGATTGTCCACAGGCCACTTACACCCACAACTCTAACAAGCTTTTGACTGTCCACTCTCATGGTGGAGAGTTATTGACCTGTGGACATGTGTTTCAGGGAATTTGCGAGAAACGGAACTTGACTAATATTTCTAATATAATCTACCAGACAGAGGACCCAGGTGACAATCAGTTTGTGGCAGCCAATGATCCCAAAGTCACCACTGTAGGGATAGCTGAAACGACACCACAGGGGGATTACCTTTTTGTAGGACGGGGCTTGACCGCTAGACTATCTAGTGGGATCCCACCCATTACTATACGCCAGTTGGAAAAGCCATCTGTGTTCTCCAATGAAGGTTTGGGCAAACTTGTGGTGGGCGACTTTTCGGATTACAACAACACTTTTGTGGGAGTATTCTCGGATGAAGGCCACGTTTACTTCCTGTTTTACCGCCGGGGATCGAAATCACAAATGGAGTACAAAACATACCTTGGCAGTGTCTGCAGCAAGGACATTCACCTCTACTCCTATGTGGAAGTTCCTCTGGTTTGTGAAGGTTACAATCTGGCACAGGCTGCCCATCTGGAGACTAAGACCAGAGAACTTTTTGTGGTGTTTTCTGCCAGCCAAGGTCCAATTCCATCTCCCAGCAGCCGGACAGCGCTCTGTTCCTTTAAGATGGAATTAATTAAGAAACAGATTGAACAGGCACGAGTTTTGTGTTATACTCAATTGGGCAAGGGGGAAAGTGGTCAAGAGGAGGCTGGGATCGAATATGGTGTGAACTCCAGGTGTGCGTCACTCTATAAGGTAGGTGCCGGAATTCCAAAGGAGAAGGCAACCTAAGCCAATTTGTTGCTCTCCTAAGGTTGGGGAAGTGGTTTGGTATTATGTTAAGAATGCTCTATTTACCAGAGTATGTTTAATTTAGCTTATTTCTTATTGAGGAACAATATTTTTAACATAAACAAGTGTAAAATGGGTACTCCACTGGGCAGCGTTCGGAACATTTAGTTCTGAACACTATGCGCGTGCTGCGGGAGTTGGCCACGCCCCCTTGTGATGCTCATGCCCCTTCCCATAGCTGTCACGCCCCCTCCCATAGACTTGCATTGAGGGGGCGGGACATGACGTCATGAACGCTGGCCAGTGGAGTACCCATTTAAGGGTCAATCTATAGTACTTCGTTGTCTTACAGTATTGCTCCAAAATTGAATATTTAGTTGCCATTTATTTGTGTTTTTTTCTCAGGAATCCCCAAAGAACTTTCCATGCGGAGGAGATCACACTCCCAGCCCGATTGCCAGCCGCATCCCCGTCATCGCTTCACCTTTGATCACCAATGACTCTAGTCTCACCGCCGTAGCCGCAGTAGTGGAAGACTCTGGCACGGTTGTTTTCCTTGGAGATGCTGGAGGATCTATACATAAGGTGTCTATTATTATGTAAATTAACCGAAACACTATCCAAAAGCATAAAACACTTGCCTAGTTCTCAGTTCTTGACAATTGGTCAGACATCTGGAAGAGACTGAAGTTTTGCCACTTCCTTTCTTCCATGTTGTGTCTTGTGTATATAAAATGGCAGGCTTGGTTTTACTTATTGTCTTTTGCTATCAGTAGTAGGGGATGCCTTCAAAGCAGCCTAAACTCTGCCCCAAGGGAGGGAAGATGAAATCAGAAATTATATTAAAGTAGTGCTCTGGGGAAGTTAAGAAAAATAAAAATTCCCCAAAGACACCACAATACCTGTTCTGTGTCCCCTGTAGTTATCCATGTGATTTTGGCAGCTCTTGTTGCCCCTGTAGTCTCCTTAATATATTTTTTCCTTGCTTGCAGCCCAGACTACAACTCCCAGAAGTCAGTGCAGCTCTATGTAATGGCAGCCAGCCAATTGCTTTCACTATCTGTGTGCATGCTGTAAACACACTGTACAGGTCTTTTCTTTCCGACAATCTCCAGCAATAAATCATGCTGTTCTCTGAATGGCAGCAGTCAGTTATAAGATCTATCATTATGTGCCTGATTTGTGACTGAGAGTCTTCACTGGTCTTCTCTGCTGTCATACAAGGAGGGGAGGGCTGTGGCTGTGAAGACATAAATCAAGTGGTGTTTGTCTTCCAGGAGGGTGGGGGCTAGTTCGCAGTGAGGGCTTTACACAAAGACAAGCAGGATCTGATAATGACTTCTTCCTCTCACTCCCTGCATGTAAATTACAGCTGAATGAGGGAAACTGCTTTATATAGCCTAATGAATGATATTTAGACAAATAAATAGGTTGGTGAGAGGGAAAGGATGGGCTATGGGTTTAGTTCCCCAGAGTACCCCTTTAAGGACAAGAAGAAATCGTCATTAAATAATTGGTACCAATTTAGGAAAGAGCAGGGAAAACATTGTTAATAAATTAGTTGGAAAATGTTTTGCTGCTTTGTCTTAAAGGGGTATTCCGGCAGTCCTGCCCCCTCCCATAGACATGAATGGAGGGGGCGTGGCCGTGACATCACGTCCCCGTCTCGGAGGCAGCTCCCGACACAGAATGCCGGGGACTGCACTGAGATCGCGGGGTTCCCCAGCTGAAGAACCCTTGCGATCATACATCTTATTCCCTATCCTTTAGATAGGGGATAAGATGTATAAAGCCGGAATACCCCTTTAAAAAGACCCAATCTCTACAAGATCAACAAGTTCCAAAAAGTTTTGGAAGGGCCATAACTTGATTACTGGATTGGGTCCGCATATTTTTCTCCCTTTTACGTAGTGGTGCATCTCCAGTGTCCAAAGTATGGTAATAGAATCATTTTTCTTTTTATAGGTATTTGTTTCTTCTGGCACTGGACAAGTCTACAACTCAATGATGGTGGTTCCGGGATCTCCTGTAAGCCCTGACCTAGTTTTGGACACCTCAGGGAGGTTCCTGTATGTTATGACTGAATCAAAGGTAAGAGGGCTCCACCCTGGTGTATTTGATGTCTGGTTGACTGCCTGCAGCAAGATGTAAACAATGGGGCTTCCTATGGATTCCTACTTTAGCCTACATACTAAGCCTTATACTGAAGATTGATTTCCTTAAAAGCTTGGGTGCGTTTGACAATACCCTATTTATTCGAAGGCTAAAAAATCAGACAAATCTGCAAAGCATCCTGGCAAAAAGCATTCCATTTCTTTGCAGCACCACCACAGGGCAAATAAAGCATTACATGGTGCCCACTCAAATAAATGGGCTCTCCCAGTAATGCAGGAACATGCGGGGTGCTTCTGAGACAGACACGCTTCATGGTCACTGCCCACTACAGCTAATTTGTGGTGGTCCTAAATGTAGGACTACCCTGTATTTAACCAGAATGCCATAATAGGTTATTGAAAAATAGCTATTTATATATTGGACAACCCATTTTAAAAACAAATCCCCTAAAATAAAGTAGGGATGATTTATGGCGTTCTGTCAGTGAATGGAAACAGTAAACCCAAAACCGGTGCACAATTTGTTATATATGGAAGAGCTCTAATAAATTGTAACAAACCCACAGCTGTGCCATTTGGATCCAGACTGGTTTTAGCTCATGAAATAACAAAGTATATTAAAAAGTTCACTCTTTAGAATTGGTTGGTTCTGGGTAGAGATGAGCGAACTTACAGTAAATTCGATTCGTCACGAACTTCTCGGCTCAGCAGTTGATGACTTATCCTGCGTAAATTAGTTCAGCTTTCAGGTGCTCCGATGGGCTGGAAAAGGTGGATACAGTCCTAGGAGACTCTTTCCTAGGACTGTATCCACCTTTTCCAGCCCACCGGAGCACCTGAAGGCTGAACTAATTTACGCAGGATAAGTCATCAACTGCCAAGCCGAGAAGTTCGTGACAAATCGAATTTACTGTAAGTTCGCTCATCTCTAGTTCTGCGCAGAACCATATTTTATCCTGGATTTTTTGTGATTCAGGGAATTTTGTACAGCGTTATCTACACAGGCTTGTCATGTGAATGACCGAGGAGGATGAGGAGCTGTTTTTTAAAAAAAAATCCGGGTGCCAGTCCAGCTTTAAAGGGGTACTATGCCCCTAGACATCTTATCCCCTATCCAAAGGATAGGGGATAAGATGTCAGATTGCGGGGGTCCCGCCGGTGGGGATCCCCGTGATCTCCCTGCTGCGCCCGGCATTTGTTTACAGCGCCGGGTGCTGCGCCGGAGGCTCGTGATGTCATGGCCGCACCCCGCTTGTGATGTCACAGCCACGCCCCCTCAATGCAAGACTATGGGAGGGGGCGTGACGGCCGTCACGCCCCCTCCCATAGTCTTGCATTGAGGGGGCATGGCTGTGACGTCACAAGCGAGGCGTGACCAGTCATCTGTCTTAGAGCGAAGTTGGCTTTGTGCACCTGATGTCTGGGGTGCCACAGCCGAGATCGTGGGGGTCCCCAGCGGCAGGACCCCTGCGATCAGACATCTTATCCCCTTTAACGTCTTGGTGTCATCTCACCTGTGCCCATTTTTGTAGTTCTAATCCCACAATGTTCATGATACATTGATACAATTTCCAGTAACAAACACAAGTTAGTGTTCCAATGGGCTGATAACCAAATGTCCCCGGTCTTCCCCTCTGCCAGGAAAGCTTTCTGTTCTTCTCGAGTCGTCCTTGAGTTTTTATACGGAGCAGCTGACCAGTATCACTCCTCTTATTCTGTTTGGTACCACGATGGGGGCAGCAGCAGTGTTACATGTGGCCATTGTAAAGACGCACATGACTCCTCCTCAGCCCCAAGTAGCTTCTATCCAGTACTTACAATACATTCGGAAAGTCTTCAGACCCCTTTTTTTTTTCCCCACAAATTTTTTATGTTTGTGGCCATTTGCTAAAATAATGAAAATAAATAAAGCCCACCCCCATAATTCTGGGCTCAGCACCCCATAATGAAAATGTAAAAAAACAAAATGTAATTAAAGGAAGAAAATCATTTTTTGCCTTGACATAAGTATTCAGACCCTTTACTATGATACTTGTAATTTAGCTCTGTCTCCTCCCATTTCTCTTGATCATCTCTAGAGATGAGCGAACTTACAGTAAATTCGATTCGTCACGAACTTCTCGGCTCGGCAGTTGATGACTTTTCCTGCGTAAATTAGTTCAGCCTTCAGGTGCTCCGGTGGGCTGGAAAAGGTGGATACAGACCTAGGAAAGAGTCTCCTAGGACTGTATCCACCTTTTCCAGCCCACGGGAGCACCGTAAAGCTGAACTAATTTATGCAGGATAAGTCATCAACTGCCGAGCCGAGAAGTTCGTGACGAATCGAATTTACTGTAAGTTCGCTCATCTCTAATCATCTCTGAGATGTCTCTGCCCCTTGACTGGAGTCACATGTGGTAAATTCAGCTGATTAGACAGAATTTGGGAAGACTCAGCACTGCAGCGCTCCACAATCTGGGTTTTATGGCAGAATGGCCACAAAAAAAAGACACATGAAAGCCCACCATGAGTTTGCAAAAAAAAAAAAAAAAAAAACACCTGAAGAACAAAGGAGCAAAATACATAGAAATTCTTAAAGGGGTAGTCTGCCGAAAAACATCTTATCCCCTATCCAAAGGATAGGGGATAAGATATCTGATCACGGTGGTCCCGCTGCTGGGGACTCCTGCAATCTCCGGCGTGGCACCCCAGTCATCGGTGCACAGAGAGAACTTCGCTCCATGCCGGATGACTGGCGACTACAGCCGCCACGCCCCCTCCATTCATGTCTATACTACGTAGCCTTCACGCCTACTCCCATACACATGAATGGAGGGGGCGTGACGTGACATCACGAACACGGAAGTCCAGAGTAGGAGAAAATCCCCATAGCAAACATATGCTGATCTGGACAGTTCCTAAAATGGACAGAGATGTCAGCAGAGAGCACTGTGTTCCAAAAAGAAAAGTATTTCCTCTGTAGTATTCAGCAGCTAATAAGTACTGGAAGGATTACGATTTTTTTTTATAGAAGTAATTTACAAATCTGTTTAACTTTCTAGCACCAGTTGATTTAAAAAAAAAAAAAAAAAAGTTTTCCACCGGAGTACCCCTTTAAATACTTACTACTGAGCACTACAGAGGGAATGCGCCGCTCCAAGCAGCCACACGGACTTGCGAGTCATCGCGCGCCTGTGCAGTGTACTCGGACATCGCCTCCGCTCCGCAAAGTAAAAACAAAAGGAAAAATAGCCAGCACAACAACCTAATACACAGGTGCCCGCTGCTGTGGCAAATACAAAATGTACAAAAAAGAAAGTTGCAACAGCACTCTTGGTCCAAAAATGGAGGCTCTTAGCGCACTTTTTGATCAAAATGTGTCCCCCCCCCCCCCATCCACCACGCGGAGGTGGCCTCATATCGGATGGGACCCTAACATGATAACTCACCTCTGCTGTGCATATAGCCTCTGACTGTGTGACATGTTGGATCAGCCATTGACTAAGCCACCTCCAGTCTGAGAGGGGTGGGGTGCACGGCTAAAGAGGGTGCCACACCCCCCAACTTACAAATATACATTGCAAGTACGCACAGTGACTCGCAGGCCAGTGTGGCTGCTCTGAGTGGCACATTGCCGTTGCGAGCAGCACACGGGGGAATAGCTGGAGGCACAATTTAGGTTCTAGTCATCGGATCCGTTCCGTGTAACCCTACCCTTAAAGGGACTTTCAGGACTAATCCTCAGGCTAGACCATCCGTGACTGGGGTCAGCACCCTCAATCGGTATTGTTAGGAGAACCCCTATAAAGAGGTTCTCCACTTTGGACAATCCATTCTTGATAGAAGGGGCCCCAGATAAGCAGCAGATAACAAACGGAGGTCCCTTGTCCTCAGAGCCATTGAAGCGGCCGCACACACACTTGAACGCCGTTCTGTTCTTTCTCTATGGTAAT
>NC_079197.1:26616413-26636413 GCF_029499605.1 Hyla sarda
CTTATTGGGAATTTCACAAGAAAAACAATGAGCTGCTTGGTTTTAACGTAACTTTATTCTTTCATGAGTTATTTACAAGTTTCTGACCACTTATAAAATATGTTCAATGTGCTGCCCATTTTGTTGGATTGTCAATGCAACCCTCTTCTCTATATACTGCTATATACACCGCAGGAGAAATGCTAGCACAGGCTTCCAGTATCCGTATACACTGCTATATACTACTATATACACCGCAGGAGAAATGCTAGCACAGGCTTCCAGTATCCGTATACACTGCTATATACTACTATATACACCGCAGGGGAAATGCTAGCACAGGCTTCCAGTATCCGTATATACTGCTATATACTACTATATACACCGCAGGAGAAATGCTAGCACAGGCTTCCAGTATCCGTATACACTGCTATATACTACTATATACACCGCAGGAGAAATGCTAGCACAGGCTTCCAGTATCCGTATACACTGCTATATACTTCTATATACACCGCAGGAGAAATGCTAGCACAGGCTTCCAGTATCCGTATACACTGCTATATACTACTATATACACCGCAGGAGAAATGCTAGCACAGGCTTCCAGTATCCGTATACACTGCTATATACTACTATATACACCGCAGGAGAAATGCTAGCACAGGCTTCCAGTATCTGTATACACTGCTATATACTAGCAGGAGAAATGCTAGCACAGGCTTCCAGTATCCGTATACACTGCTATATACACCGCAGGAGAAATGCTAGCACAGGCTTCCAGTATCCGTATACACTGCTATATACTACTATATACACCGCAGGAGAAATGCTAGCACAGGCTTCCAGTATCCGTATACACTGCTATATACTACTATATACACCGCAGGAGAAATGCTAGCACAGGCTTCCAGTATACGTATACACTGCTATATACACCGCAGGAGAAATGCTAGCACAGGCTTCCAGTATCTGTATACACTGCTATATACTACTATATACACAGCAGGAGAAATGCTAGCACAGGCTTCCAGTATACGTATACACTGCTATATACTACTATATACACCGCAGGAGAAATGCTAGCACAGGCTTCCAGTATCTGTATACACTGCTATATACTACTATATACACCGCAGGAGAAATGCTAGCACATGCTTCCAGTATCCGTATACACTGCTATATACTACTATATACACCGCAGGAGAAATGCTAGCACAGGCTTCCAGTATCCGTATACACTGCTATATACTACTATATACACCGCAGGAGAAATGCTAGCACAGGCTTCCAGTATACGTATACACTGCTATATACTACTATATACACCGTAGGAGAAATGCTAGCACAGGCTTCCAGTATCCGTATAGACTGCTATATACTACTATATACACCGCAGGAGAAATGTTAGCACAGGCTTCCAGTATCCGTATACACTGCTATATACTACTATATACACCGCAGGAGAAATGCTGGCACAGGCTTCCAGTATCCGTATACACTGCTATATACTACTATATACACCGCAGGAGAAATGCTAGCACAGGCTTCCAGTATCTGTATACACTGCTATATACTAGCAGGAGAAATGCTAGCACAGGCTTCCAGTATCCGTATACACTGCTATATACACCGCAGGAGAAATGCTAGCACAGGCTTCCAGTATCCGTATACACTGCTATATACTACTATATACACCGCAGGAGAAATGCTAGCACAGGCTTCCAGTATCCGTATAAACTGCTATATACTACTATATACACCGCAGGAGAAATGCTAGCACAGGCTTCCAGTATACGTATACACTGCTATATACACCGCAGGAGAAATGCTAGCACAGGCTTCCAGTATCTGTATACACTGCTATATACTACTATATACACCGCAGGAGAAATGCTAGCACAGGCTTCCAGTATACGTATACACTGCTATATATTACTATATACACCGCAGGAGAAATGCTAGCACAGGCTTCCAATATCCGTATATACTACTATATACACCGCAGGAGAAATGCTAGCACAGGCTTCCAGTATCCGTATATACTGCTATATACTACTATATACACCGCAGGAGAAATGCTAGCACAGGCTTCCAGTATACGTATACACTGCTATATACTACTATATACACCGCAGGAGAAATGCTAGCACAGGCTTCCAGTTTCCGTATAGACTGCTATATACTACTATATACACCGCAGGAGAAATGTTAGCACAGGCTTCCAGTATCCGTATACACTGCTATATACTACTATATACACCGCAGGAGAAATGCTAGCACAGGCTTCCAGTATCCGTATACACTGCTATATACTACTATATACACCGCAGGAGAAATGCTAGCACAGGCTTCCAGTATCTGTATACACTGCTATATACTAGCAGGAGAAATGCTAGCACAGGCTTCCAGTATCCGTATACACTGCTATTTACACCGCAGGAGAAATGCTAGCACAGGCTTCCGGTATCCGTATACACTGCTATATACTACTATATACACCGCAGGAGAAATGCTAGAACAGGCTTCCAGTATCCGTATACACTGCTATATACTACTATATACACCGCAGGAGAAATGCTAGCACAGGCTTCCAGTATCTGTATACACTGCTATATACTACTATATACACCGCAGGAGAAATACTAGCACAGGCTTCCAGTATACGTATACACTGCTATATACTACTATATACACCGCAGGAGAAATGCTAGCACAGACTTCCAGTATCTGTATACACTGCTATATACTACTATATACACCGCAGGAGAAATGCTAGCACAGGCTTCCAGTATACGTATACACTGCTATATACTACTATATACACCGCAGGAGAAATGCTAGCACAGGCTTCCAGTATCCGTTGTTTCAGTTGCTGCACATCTCGTATCTTCACAGACCCCCTTAGACTTTTATCTTTGGGGTCATCTGAAGGCAATTGTCTATGCTGTGAAGATACGAGATTTGCAGCACCTGAAACTACGGATGCTGGAAGCCTGTACTAGCATTTCTCCTGCGGTATATATATAGTAGTATATAGCAGTGTATACGGATACTGGAAGCCTGTGCTAGCATTTCTCCTGCGGTGTATATAGTAGTATATAGCAGTGTATACGTATACTGGAAGCCTGTGCTAGCATTTCTCATGTGGTGTATATAGTAGTATATAGCAGTGTATACGGATACTGGAAGCCTGTGCTAGCATTTCTCCTGCGGTGTATATAGTAGTATATAGCAGTGTATACGGATACTGGAAGCCTGTGCTAGCATTTCTCCTGCGGTGTATATAGTAGTATATAGCAGTATATACGGATACTGGAAGCCTGTGCTAGCATTTCTCCTGCGGTGTATATAGTAGTATATAGCAGTGTATACGTATACTGGAAGCCTGTGCTAGCATTTCTCCTGCGGTGTTGCTATCAGTGTGTGAAGAGTGGGAGAAGAGGGTTGCATTGACAATCCAACACAATGGGCAGCACATTGAACACATTTTATAAGTGGTCAGAAACTTGTAAATAACTCATGAAAGAATAAAGTTACGTTAAAACCAAAACATCATTGTTTTTCTTGTGAAATTCCCAATAAGTTTGATGTGTCACATGACCCTCTTCCTATTGAAAAAACAAAAGTTGGATTCAAAATGGCCGATTGGAAAATTGGAACAGGACCCTCAGTTTACGCAGAAGATTTTGTTCAGTAATGAGGAAACTTTTATGTGAATGGTGAAGGTAACAAACAAAACCACCGCTATTGGTCTGACACTAACCCACATTGGATAGATCACTCCAAGACTGTTGGAACACAAAAATTGATGGTATGGTGTGGTGTATGGGGTACAAAGATAGTGGGGCCATTCTTCATCAATGGAAACCTCAAGGCCACTGGATATGTGACATTGCTGTGGATGGCAAGTGACACCTCTGGGATTGGCTTATCTCCCCAAAAGGAATGGGTCAGTTAAAGGAAATCTTTAAGCCAGTGTTTCTTAACCAGGGTGCCTCCAGCTGTTGCAAAACTACAACTCTCAGCATGCCCGGACTGTTGCAGTTTTGCAACAGCTGGAGGCTCCCTGGTTGGGGAACACTGCTGTAAGCTATACTTGCTGCAGACACCATTGGATAGCTGTTAGAGTATAAAAGCAAACTGTACCTTTCCTTGACATGATGGTGGTTGCCAAACTTACAAAATGGTCTTCTCATTTGTCATCCAAACCACAAGGAGGCGGCTCAAGTGCCACAGCCTGGCATGCTGCCCCCTCACCCCAAGCCCCTCCTAGACGGACACACTGGGCTCTGTACGTACATTTATGCTTTTATACCCTACCCGCACAAATATTGGGGGGGGATTTATCATTGGTTTTACCCTGGTTTTGCGGTGCACATTTGTCTCACCGTTTGTCTCAGATGCTGTTTTGAGACTTTTCATTGCGATTTTTGCTTTAGAAGGTTTTTCAAAAAGAACCTACCAAGTCATGTTTTCAGTGGTCAGGAATTTGTGATATGCGACTTTTCAGTTTGTCGCATTTGCGCTAAATTAGGCGCAAATCTAAACCAGACCTGACTCGGCTTACAAAACTGACTGCAAACAGCATTATTAAAAAGTCGCACGGGATTAAAAAGGTCGTGCAAAATGTCGCAGGGGGTGCACCTTACAAAGTGGAGTACTGAAGTAAGAAATGTGATCAGCACCAGATTTATCACAGGCCCGGCACCTTGTAATAAATCTGGTGCAGGTACGCCGTTTCCACCACATGAATTAATGGGGTAAAATTACGTTCACCTCCACCACTCTTGAGGAATAACCCCCCCCCCCCCATTGTGTATTAAAGGGGTATTACAGGAAAAAAAAAATTATATATCAACTGGCTGCAGAAAGTTAAACAGATTTGTAAATTATAGAAAGAGAGGAAAGGATGCACTCACCACTTCGTTGCCGGTAAAAAAGTACTTTATTCGGACATAACTGCAGAGCGTGGAGGACGGGGTGCAGGACGCCACCCCCTGTCCTCCACGATCTGAAGTTATGTCCGAATAAAGCACTTTTTTTTACAGGCAACGAAGTGGTGAGTGCATCCTTTCCTCTCTTTCTACAATATTGTATGGCGATTTGTGCATTGTGGATAGCACCACCACATAACTGGCCTATCAGCCTCCGTTCACACTGCAGCGGTACCCGATACATAAGGGGCTTAAAAAGTGATTGTACGGGAAGTATCCTGTAGTAGTGCCGAACTACTCTGTCTCTACACAGTTGAGATTTGTAAATTACTTCTATTAAAAAATCTTAATCCTTTCAGTACTTATGAGCTGCTGAAGTTGAGTTGTTCTTTTCTGTCTAAGTGCTCTCTGATGACACGTTTCTCAGGAACTGCCCAGTTTTGAAGCAAATCCCCATAGCAAACCTCTTCTACTCTGTGCAGTTCCTGAGACAGGCAGAGATGTCAGCAGAGAGCACTGTTGCCAGAAAGAAAACAACTCCTCAACTTCAGCAGATGATAATTATTGAAAGGATTAAGATTTTTTAATAGAAGTAATTTACAAATCTGTTTAACTTTCTGGAGCCAGTTTTTTTTTTTCTGGAATACCCCTTTAAGCTCTGTAACTGAGCCCCCATCCACTAGATCAGTGTTTCCCAACCAGGGTGCCTCCAGCTGTTGCAAAACTACAACTCCCAGCATGCCCGAACAGCCAAAGGCTGTCCAGGCATGCTGGGAGTTGTAGTTTTGCAACAGCTGGAGGCACCCTGGTTGGGAAACACCGCACTAGATCATGCTCATTTACAATGTGGCTGGACCCATCTAATACGATGCTGTATTACCGGAAAGGAGCATATCAATATCTGGATGACGTCCCTGCTGGTGCTGATTCTTGACTTCTTGACCCAGGACCCAAAAAATAATGTTTAAATGGGTGCTCCCCTGAAAAACATTTTTTTTTTTTTTTTTTAAATCAACTGGTGCCGGAAAGTTAAACATATTTGTAAATTTACTTCCATTTAAAAATCTTAACCCTTCCAGTACTTATCAGTTGCTATATGCTCCACAGGAAGTTCTTTTCTGTCTGACCACAGTGCTCTCTGCTGACACCTCTGTCCATTTTAGGAACTGTCCGGAGCAGGATAGGTTTGCTATGGGGATTTACTTCTACTCTGGACAGTTCCTAAGGTGTCAGCAGAGAGCACTGTGGTCAGACAGAAAGGAAATTCAAAAAGAAAAGAACTTCCAGTGGAACATACAGCAACTGATAAATACTGGAAGGATTAAGATTTTTAAATAGAAGTAATTTACAAATCTGTTTAACTTTCTGGCACCAGTTGATTTAAAAATTTTTTTTTCCAGTGGAGTACCCCTTTAAAGGAGTACTGTGGTGCAGCAAAACTTATCTCCTATCCAAAGTATAGGGAAAAAGTGTCAGATTGCGGAGGGTCCCAGCAGCATCTTCTGCCCGGTGCTCCTAATCTCAACTGGAATGGATCCTTTTTACCCCAGCACGAAGTGGCGGCCATCACGCTCCCTCTGTGTATCTCTATTGGAGAGGCAGAGATAGACGAGGGTTGTATCTCCGGCTCTCCCATAGACATATATGGAGGGGGTGTTTGGCTACCGCTCCGTTCCTGGTAGAGCTGGGGCACCGGGCAGGAGATCGCAGGGGTCCCAGCGGCGGTCGGACCCCCCATGATCTGACAGTTTCCTATCCTTTGGATGGGGGATACCTTTTCTGCACCACAATACTCCTTTAAAGGGGTATTCCAGGAAAAAACTTTTATATATACATCAACTGGCTCCAGAAAGTTTAAACAGATTTGTAAATTACTTTTATAAAAAAAAAATCTTAATCCTTCCAATAATTATCAGTGGCTGAAGTTGAGTTGTTATTTTTTGTCTGGCCACAGTGCTCTCTGCTGAGATCTCTGCTTGTCTCGGGAACTGCACAGAGTAGAAGAGGTTTGCTATGGGGATTTGCTTCTACTCTGGACAGTTCCCGAGACAGGTGTCATCAGAGAGCACTTAGACAGAAAAGAACAACTCAACTTTAGAAGCTCATAAGTACTGAAAGGATTAAGATTTTTTAATAGAAGTAATTTACAAATCTGTTTAACTTTCTGGAGCCAGTTGATATATATATATAAAAAAGTTTTTTTTCCTGGATAACCCCTTTAACTGCTACCTCTTCTAGTTTAGTAATGTCGTGGTGACCATGTTGAAGAGTGCGACCCCTCTGAGGCTTGCTTTTGTTGGTATATTCACCCTGGATTGTAATAAACCAGTGTTTCACCAGGAAATACTGGATTAAACAGTAAAATAAGTCACTAGAGTGTATTTTCCTTTTCTGGGGAACATTTCGATCACAGAAAGTATATGGCAATAGTCATGTCGGGGCAGGATCTCTCCGTCTATGTGTGTGAGGCTTCTCCGCTGCCCCTCATCCTTCTGGTTTCCTTTACTTTCCAGGTCACCAGACTTCCAGTTTCTGAGTGTTCCAGCTTCACTTCATGTGATTCGTGCCTTGGAGCCGGGGACCCCTTCTGTGGCTGGTGTGTCCTGCAGGGAAGGTAAATAATTCATGTATTGATAGCAGCTGCTATATCACGGATGACAGATTGGGAGGTGACGCATCTACAGTCCATTGACATGACTGGAAACATCAATGCTGTACATTTTAATGGAGGACTTCTCAGGCAGCCATATATTTCCTCTTAGTGCTTATCCATGCAACACATAAATGGTTGCTGTCTGCAAAGGATCGTATTAGGGAGTCCTGAGCATGGACCCACACTTTTTGACGTTTAAGCCCTTAAAGTGTACCCGTCATATCCAACAAAAAACCTTTTTAGGCTGGGTCCACACTACGTTTTGTCCCATACGGGAGCGCATACGGCAGGGGGGAGCTAAAAGCTCGCGCTCCCGTATGTGACCGTATGCGCTCCCGTATGTCATTCATTTCAATGAGCCGACCGGAGTGAAACGTTCGGTCCGGTCGGCTCATTTTTGCGCCGTATGCGCTTTTACAACCGGACCTAAAACCGTGGTTAATCTATCACTCAGTACCTAATCCTGACAATGTGCATCTAATTTTTATGTGTCTAGCACCTTTATTTATTTTTTTATTACACTTTTAATTCAGCTCACTAGTCTGAATTCCTCTCAAATGGAGGGGGCGTAGCCTCACTGTGCAGGTCTCCGCCCCCTCCCTCAGTATGCTGTCTGCTCACATCTCCCCTAGCATTAGCAAAACTACAACTCCCAGCTTGTCCTCACTGACAGTAGCGGGACACAAGCCGACAGTGGGAGGATTTTCCTCCAGCTCTGAGCCCTGCGCTCACAGCTGTCAATCAAGGAAGTGTGTCCATGACATAGATGATGACTCATGGACACAGCAGGACTAGTATGTGTCCAAGCAGGCAGGGGGAGCAGTTGTTTGACTGGCTTTTTCAGTATGAAATACTGCAAATTTTCTAATGAAAGCAATTGCAAAACTTATTGGTTATACACGCTTTACAACATATCAAAAGTTTTTGTATCTGACAGTGCCCATTTAAGGACCACAGTTTTTTTTTCCATTTTTTCCTCCTCACCTTCTAAAAATCATAACACTTTCAATTTTCCACCTACAGACCCATATGAGGGCTTGTTTTTTGCGCCACCAATTTTACTTTGTAATTTCACCACTAAATCTATGGCGAAACCAGAAAAAATATATTTGTGGAGCTAAAATGAAAATAAAAAAATGGATTTTGTAATTTTTGGGGGCTTCCGTTTCTAGGCAGCGCACTTTGGTAAAATTGACACCTTATCTTTATTCTGTAGGTCCATACAATTAAAATGATATCCTACTTATATAGGTTTGGTTTTGTTTTACTTCTTTAAAAAAATGATTACTTTATGCACGAAAATTTGTAGGTTTAAAATTTCCTCTTCTGACCCCTATAACTTTATTTTTCTGTATACTGGGATGTGTGAGGGCTTGGTTTTTGCGTCATGATCTGAAGTTTACATCGGCACCATTTTTGTTTTGATGAGACTTTGATCGTTTTTTAATACATTTTTTAAGGGTATGCAAAGTGACCAAAAAATATGCAGTTTTGGACTTTGGTATTTTTTGACGCTGTTGACCATGCGGTTTCATTATCCTTATATTTTTATAGTACGGTCATTTACGCACACGGCGATACCACATGTTTATTTTTATTATGTTTATATTTTTTTTTAGGGAATTTGGGGATTTAAACTTTTAATAAGGAAGGGGTTAATGAATGTGTGTGTGTGTGTGTGTTTTTAATCTTTTTTTTTTTTATCTATTTTTTTTTTCTTTCTACACTTTTAGTCCCCTTAGGGGACTTTTTGGAGGTATTATTCGATTCCTCATACAGATCAATGTGGTTCCAAAGAATCACATTGATCTGTGTGCTCTGTGCTTGATTGATAAAGCCTGGTCCTGCCAGGCTTTATCATTCCCAGCGCAACAGCAACCACAGGACGTGAGGTAAGCCCTGCGGCTACCTCAGAAGTAGATCCCCCCCCCCCCGCGATCACGCTGCGGAGGGGCAATCCACCCCACTACACCACCAGGGAGCAGTTAAAGCTTTGACAGTGGCGATCTAAAGGGTTAATAGCTGGCCGTGGGGATCGCCGCAATTCTGCTATTAATGCCGGCCCCCAGCTACAGGAATCAGCTGGGGGCCGGCTGGTATGGCGCGGGTTTGAGTCTGGAGCCCGCACCATACCTGCATAACGGCACAAGGACTTGTATACGCGTTCTTGGCCGTTAAAGGGTTAATGTGTACATATAATTTAGACAAGTAACCCTGTCCTTTCCCTTCTACTCCATTCAGCTAGAGCGAATAATATACGGAATTTCAAGAGTCTTGCATAGTAAAAGACTGGGTGGGTTCTATCATTGATTGAAACAAAACCTTGCAAAGAGAGTGTGAGCACCATCTTGGTGACAGCCCTGTAGGACGTTGTTTCCCAAATAGCATGCCTCCATCTGTTGCAAAACTACAACTCCCAGCATGCCCGGACAGACAACGGCTGTCCGGGAATGCTGGGAGTTGTAGTTTTGCAACAGCTGTAGGCACCCTGGTTGGAAAACACTACTATAGGAGCTAGTATGGTTGATATTGCTTTATGTCAGACAACGACATCTTGTCTCAGAAGTTAAAGGGGTTCTCTACCATAAGGTGATTTTAGTACATACCTGGCAGACAGTACTAGCCATGCTTAGGAAGGATCTGTGCTTGTCTTGGGGCTAAATGGCTATGTTGTGAGATTACCATAATACTGTGGCTAGCTTTTTGTGAACTGGTATTTCGTGTTTGAGTTTTCTTCTTTTGCCTACAAATCCCATAATTCCATTTTCCTCCCTCCCACACATCGGCCACCCCACCTATTGAAACATAAATGAGCTGCATCCATTCAAAAGACCTGTGCTCTTCAATCAGGGTGCCTACAGCTGTTGCATTAGTTGCAGATTGATCTCTCTCCCACCAAGCGATCGCTCCACCCATTGAAGCAGACAGGCTCCCTGTCATCAGCCGACTAGTGAGTCAGGTCTCTGCTGCATTGCAACCTGGGAAAAATCTGAGACAACAGTCATTTTGTATGCTGTTAAAAATAAATAGTGGGGTGAAAATTACATAAGAATTGTGAGAAAACCATCACACACAGGTACAGACACTATATTATGGACTACACTAACTTTACAGCCCTTGTAGCATAGTCAAATAAAAAAAATTCCTGGAATACCCCTTTAAAATGGTGTTATGATTCAGTTCCCAATCTCATCCTTATGGACAGAGAACATGCATGTTAAAGGGGTACTCCGCCCCTAGAAATCTTATCCTCTATCCAAAGGATAGGGGATAAGATGTCAGATCGCCGGGGTCCCGCTGCTGGGGACCCCGGGGATCGCTGCTGCAGCACCCCGCTATAATTACTGCACAGAGCGAGTTCGCTCTGCACGTAATGACGGGCAATACAGGGGCCGGAGCATCGTTAGGTCACGGCCCGCCCCCGTCAATACAAGTCTATGGGAAGGGGGCGTGGCTGTCGTCACACCCCCTGCCATAGACTTGCATTAAGGGGACGGGCCATGATGTCATGAGGGGCGGAGCCATGATGTCACGCTGCTCCAGCCCCTGTATCGCCCGTCATTACGCACAGAGCGAACTCGCTCTGCGCAGTAATGATAGCGGGGTGCCGCAGCAGCGGGACCGCGGCGATCTAACATCTTACCCCCTATCCTTTGGATAGGGGATAAGATGCCAGGGGCGGAGTACCCCTTTAACAAGCAGCCCTCAGCTCCCTTACCATATCATCCGCTCCCGTTCCCAAAATCAGCACTTGAGACTATACCATGAATGTCTGTGATGGTAAATAGATGACTGAAGCTCCGTGAAGGCAATGCTGGAATTTATATGGGGCTGGTGTCACTGTCCAGTAAATTGTTTACCGTCTGGTGACGCGGCGGTATTATCCTAGAAAGCGCTTTTATATGGGATAATTATCCCATTGGGATCATGCTCTTATAATGACATAACTATGACCTGCAGTCCTGTGTACCAGTAATTGGGAGGAACGTTCTACTCCTGGCAATAAGCACGGAGACAATCACGGTTTATGGAGGAGCGGCCTTGTTTTGTTGCGTTATGACCGGTAGACTTAGACGTCTGGTCTGTGACTTCATATCTCAGAGTGTATTGATATGATATACCATATTGTTTATGATTGGAGGGGACCCCCCCCCCCCAATTATTCCCGAGAAAGAAAGGGATGTGCGTGCAGAGAAGCAATGATAAGGGACAGGAACGCTGAACTAGTAGTGCGCTCCATGTGCAGCATCAGTGGTGGTCCCAGAAGTCACATCTATCACCCCTTATCACAAGGTGACGGCCTATTCTGGCACTGTGCTTTATGAGATGGAAATAAACCTTTGGTGTTATTAGTGTTGAGTACGAATACAGTGACCCCCCCCCCCCGACCTACGATGGCCCCGACATACGATCATTTCAGCATACGATCACTCGCAGAGGCCATCACATGTTGAAGGCAGCATCAACATACGATGCTTTTGTATGTCGGGGCCATCGCATAAACGGCTATCCGGCAGCGCAGACTGCTTCAGCTGCCACCGGATAGCCGTTTACGGTGCCCCGTGTGCTGCGGTGACGATCACTTACCTGTCCTCAGGGCTCCGGAGCGTCCTCTTCGGGATCCCCTGCATCGCCAGCGCTCTCCTTCGTCGTCATCACGTCGCCGCGCACGCCGTCCCGTCATCCAATAGGAGCGGTGTGTGTAGCGACGTGATGGCGGCGACGGAGAGCGAGGATGCCGGGGAAGCAGAGACGTTCGGAGAGTCGGTGACACCACGGGGACGCGGCGACAGTGATGGACGGCGACATCCAGGGCAGCGGTGACGGTCCGGAGCGGCGGGGACAGGTGAGTATATCTTCCTATTCTTTACATTGCACGGATCCCTCAACATACGATGGTTTCAACAAACGATGGTTCATTTGGAACGGATTACCATCGTATGTTGAGGGATCACTGTATTCGTAATGCAAATTTTTATCACGAATATCAGCACTTCGCGATTTCACGAATATTTAGAATATAGTGCTATATATTCGTAATGACGAATATTTGTCTTTTTTTTGTCTTTTTTTCACATGCAAATTTTTATGCAAATTTTCCATGCGAATAGGGGTCACGTGGGTCGTTTTTTTTTTTCTCACATGCTAATTTTTATGCAAATTTTATGCAAACTGAAAATTTGCATGAAAAAAAAAAGTGAATCAACATAGCTAATATGCGAATTTCGCAAACATAGGACGAATAATCGTCAATATATTCGTGAAATACCGTAAATTCAAATATGGCCCCTGCTGCTCATCACTATTTGTTATATTTAGTAATAATGAATTTAAAGGGGTATTCCAGTTTTAAAAAAAATAATAATAATTTCATATCAACTAGCTTTCATATCAACTGGCTTGTAAATTACTTCTATTAAAAAAATCCTAATCCTTCCAGCACTTAACAGCTGCTGAAGTTGAGTTGTTCTTTTCTGTCTAACAACAGTGCTCTCTGTTGACACCTCTGTCTGTCTCAGGAACTGTCCAGAGTAGGAACAAATCCCCGTAGCAAACCTCTCCTGCTCTGGACAGTTTCTGAGACAGACAGACAGGTGTCAGCAGAGAGCACTGTTGTTAGACAGAAAAGAACCACTCAACTTCAGCAGCTGATAAGTATTGGAAGGATTAAGATTTATTTAATAGAAGTAATTTACAAATGTGTTTAACTTTTTGGACCCGGTTGATATGGAAATTTTTTTTTTTTTTACTGGAATACCCCTTTAAGTTTCTGTTGTCTGGCAAAGTATACTGCTATGGCCTTCCATTTGTTCTCTGCATCATCTCAACTCGTTCTCCTTCTTGCAGATGCACAGAGAAGCAGCAGTGTGCAGACAGCGGTGAGACTAACCACTGGCTATGGAGCTTCGACCACCAGACTCAGTGCGTGTCCATCCAGCAACTCTCGCCAGCGAACCAGAGCAGACATGTGCAGACAGAGGTGCGTGTGATATGATAAAGAGGAGACGACAGCGTGTTTTCCAACCAGCGTGCCTCCAGCTGTTGCAAAACAACAACTCCCAGCATGCCCGGACAGCCGAAGGCTGTCCGGGCATGCTGGGAGTTGTTGTTTTGCAACAGCTGGAGGCATGCTGGTTAGGAAACACTGGTATAAAAAAAAAACACTAGTTGAAATAATGTAAATTGACATTATTCAGGAGTAGCGAACCTCTCCTGCTTTGGACAGTTCCTGACAGAGGTTCACTATGGGGAATTATTGCTCCTGCTCTGGACAGTTCCTGACATGGACCGAGGTGGCAGCAGAGAGCACTGTGGTCAGACTGGAAAGAACTACAAAACTTCCTCTGGAGCATACAGCAGCTGATACGTACTGGAAGGATTAAAGGAGATATCCAGGATTGAAAATGTTATCCCCTTATCCTAAGGACTGCTGGGACGCCCCCCCCCCCCCCCCCCTTGCAATTTCCCGTACGGGGCCCCTGGCAGCCTGCAGAATGGGGCATTTCAACCACCGCACGAAGCGGCGGCTGACACGCCCCCTCAATACAACTAAATGGCAGAGCTGGAGCGCTGTGTTGAGGGGACATGTCGGCCATCGCTTCATGCGGTGGTCAACACTCGCTCTCTGGCCGGAGAGCCGGGGCCCCGTATGGGAGATTGCTGGGGGTCCCAGTGGTCAGACAAACCCCTGCAATCTAAAACTTATACCCGATCCTTTAGGATAGGGGATACGTATTTCAATTCTGGATATCTCCTTTAAGATTTTTACATAGAAGTAATTTACAAATCTGTTTGATTTTCTAACACCAGATGATCTGAAAATTAGTTTTTTTCTCTCCTCCGGAGTACCCCTTTAAGGGGGTTATCCAGGAAAAAACTTTTTTTTATGTATATCAACTGGCTCCAGAAAGTTAAACAGATTTGTAAATGACTTCTATTAAAAATATCTTAATCCTTTCAGTACTTATGAGCTGATGAAGTTGAGTTGTTCTTTTCTGTCTAAGTGCTCTCCGATGACACCTGTTTAGAAGCAAATCCCCATAGCAAACCTCTTCTACTCTGTGCAGTTTCCCGAGACAAGCAGAGATGTCAGCAGAGAGCACTGTTGCCAAACAGAAAAAAACAACTCAACTTCAGCAGCTGATAATTATTGAAAGGATTAAGATTTTTTTTAAATAGAAGTAATTTACAAATCTGTTTAACTTTCTGGAGCCAGTTGATAAAAAAAAAAAAATTCCTGGAATACCCCTTTAACATCTGTACGTGTAAAGCGGAGCAGTGTAACATTGTCTTCTCCATTATTGAGAATTCTGCTAAATCCATCTTGGACTTTGTAAATGATCATGTGACCTGACATCTCAGCTTTAACCATGTGCTGTCGCCTCCTCTCCCATAATGCATTGCTCTGCGGTTCTGAAGTTGGTGGTCCCCATCCTGATCAGCTGACCACTGAGACAGATGAATGACTCTCTTTCCTTGTTCCTTCAGGTCTACATGACTGTGCTGAACGTTCCGGCCGCCGCAGATCAAGACGCCTGGAAGTGTCTGTTTAATGATTGGTCCAGTCCTGCTGAGGTCTCTGGGGACAAGGTCAGGTGCAACTCACCACCACCAGAAGCACTGCCTCCGAACCAGCAGGACAAAGGTCAGCTACCACCTATTAAGCATTTTTTCTCATATTTTTATTATGATACCCCCCCCCAAGTGCAACACTTGCTAAGTTTGGGTTATAACTTTAGTACCAGATGCCACAGTCCCGTGCACTGTGCAGACCGGCGTAGTCGCCCATTGTCTTGTAGACGATTGTTGCGGATTTGTTTGTGGAGTGTGCATGATGTTCCTAAAATTGCAGAGAAGTCGGGGAATGGAGGAATATTCTACAGGGACACATGACAAGCTAGTGGGTAGAAGGTCGGGCTGTGTGGTGGTAGAGCTGGTTAGAGGTCAGGAATCTTGTGCCTGTCATATGAATCCTGGCGAATAATTGTGCAGAAGTCAGGCGTGTCTCCCTCGTGTACTCTTCATAGATTCCTCTTTTTATTTTTTTCTTCTGGTACAAATGTCAAAACTCTACTCTGAGTGGTATTAGAAGAAATACAATCTCTTTAAAAAAAAATAAAAAATAAATGGAAAAAAAAATAAATAAATATATATATATATATATATATATATATATATATATATATATATGTGTGTGTATATATAGGGGTAAGTATTCTCCTTAGAGAGGAGCACCGCTTCCGTTGTATGGAGATTCAGAGAAGGCCAAAGCAGCTTTTATTTATTTATTTATTTATTTTTATATATATATATATATATATATATATATATATATATATATATAAATATATATATGTGTGTGTGTATATACATATATATTTATGAAAATAAATTGTTAAATCTAAGGAACTGCTGTGTTAGAATCTAGGGTGATCATTAGAGATGAGCGAACTTACAGTAAATTCGATTTGTCACGAACTTCTCAGCTCGGCGGTTGCTGACTTTTCCTGCATAAATTAGTTCAGCTTTCCGGTGCTCCAGTGGGCTGGAAAAGGTGGATACAGTCCTAGGAGACTCTTTCCTAGGACTGTATGCACCTTTTCCAGCCCACCGGAGCACCGGAAAGCTGAACTAATTTATGCAGGAAAAGTCAGCAACCGCCGAGCTGAGAAGTTCGTGACGAATCGAATTTACTGTAAGTTCGCTCATCTCTAGTGATCATGGTGGGAGGCTCGGTCTCTCTATCCCACTCACCCCAGATGGTGGTTTAGTAAATCTGAACATACAGAAGATAAACGTCAGTAGTTATGTCCATGTTTCCCATCCAGGGAGTCTTCAGCTGTAAAAAAAAAAAAAAAAAAATACAACTCCCAGAATGCCCAGACAGCCTTTGGCTTGTTGTGCTTTGCTTCTCTGTATACCAGCGTTTCCCAACCAGAGTTCTTCCAGCTGTTGCAAAACTACAACTCTCAGCATGCCCGGACAGCCAAACATGCCCCCACCAAACACCACTTTGGTCATCCAACCACCCCCCTCCCCCAACCACTCTGGTCGTCCAACGCATTACATACTTTTTCTTGTGCAGAAACACTCCATCTACTGGATAGCACAAGATTTTTTTTGTTTGTTTGTTTAAAAACCGTATGTTCGCACATTTTATACCTGTATACTGATATATACTTGGCGACCAGTAGTAATAAGTAGTAAGACAATATATATATATATAATTCCAAGGAAGAAGCAGCACTCCAATGTGGCATACAAAAACGTGGTTTATTCACCCATCGAGTCACAAGTGCTACGTTTCGGTCTGCCAATGAGACCTTTCTCAAGCCAGGTCTCATTGAGCAGACCGAAACGTAGGACTTGCGACTGGATGGGTGAATAAACCACTTTTTTGTATGCCACATTGGAGTGCTGCTTCTTCCTTGGAATTGCATTTTCATGGGACATTGAGTCTTGCCCCGAGAAGCAGAGCACCCCCCGGACCCAGAGTCCAAACACAGTGCCGGTTCCTTCCACTACACAGTGTATATATATGTGTGTGTATGTGTATATATATATATATATATATATATATGTATGTGTGTGTATATATATATATATATATATATATATATATATATATATATATATATATATATATATATATATATATATATATACCGTATATACTCGAGTATAAGCCGAGTTTTTCAGCACGATTTTTCGTGCTGAAAACACCCCCCTCGGCTTATACTCGAGTGAACTCCCCCACCCGCAGTGGTCTTCAACATGCGGACCTCCAGAGGTTTCAAAACTACAACTCCCAGCAAGCCAGGGCAGCCATCGGCTGTCCGGGCTTGCTGGGAGTTGTAGTTTTGAAACCTCCGGAGGTCCGCAGGTTGAAGACCATTGCGGCCTTCAACATCATCCAGCCCCTCTCACCCCCTTTAGTTCTGAGTACTCACCTCCGCTCGGCGCTGGTCCGGTCCTGCAGGGCTGTCCGGTAAGGAGGTGGTCCGGTGAGGAGGTGGTCCGGGCTGCTATCTTCACCGGGGAGGCCTCTTCTAAGCGCTTCGGGCCCGGCCTCAGAATAGTCACGTTGCCTTGACAACGACGCAGATGCGTCGTTGTCTAGGCAACGGCTCTATTCCGGGCCGGAAGCGCGGAGAAGAGGCGCCCCCGGTGAAGATAGCAGCCCGGACCACCTCCTCACCGGACCACCTCCTTACCGGACAGCCCTGCAGAACCGGACCAGCGCCGAGCGGAGGTGAGTACTCAGAACTAAAGGGGGTGAGAGGGGGCTGGATGATGTTGAAGGCCGCAGTGGTCTTCAACCTGCGGACCTCCGGAGGTTTCAAAACTACAACTCCCAGCAAGCCCGGACAGCCGATGGCTGCTCGGGCTTGCTGGGAGTTGTAGTTTTGAAACCTCTGGAGGTCCGCATGTTGAAGGCCGCAGTGGTCTTCAACCTGCGGACCTCCGGAGGTTTCAAAACTACAACTCCCAGCAAGCCCGGACAGCCGATGGCTGCCCGGGCTTGCTGGGAGTTGTAGTTTTGAAACCTCTGGAGGTCCGCAGGTTGAAGACCACTGAGGGCGAATGATGAGAAGAGGATGATGAAGGGGGGGGGGGGGGGGTGTGGGGATGATGAAGGGTGGTGGGGATGATGAAGGGGGGGGGGGTGTGGGATGATTACAAGGGGATGATGAAGGGGGGATGTGTGGGATGATAAGGGGATGTGTGGGATGATGACAAGGGGATGATGAAGGGGGGATGTGTGGGATGATGACAAGGGGATGATGAAGGGGGGATGTGTGGGATGATAAGGGGATGTGTGGGATGATGACAAGGGGATGATGAAGGGGGGATGTGTGGGATGATGACAAGGGGATGTGTGGGATGATGACAAGGGGATGATGAAGGGGGGATGTGTGGGATGATGACAAGGGGATGTGTGGGATGATGACAAGGGGATGATGAAGGGGGGATGTGTGGGATAAGGGGATGTGTGGGATGATGACAAGGGGATGATGAAGGGGGGATGTGTGGGATGATGACAAGGGGATGATGAAGGGGGGATGTGTGGGATGATAAGGGGATGTGTGGGATGATGAGGATGTTAATGACGGGTCTGGATGATGACAGGGGGGGATGAGGTATTTCCCACCCTAGGCTTATACTCGAGTCAATAACTTTTCCTGGGATTTTGGGTTGAAATTAGGGGTCTCGGCTTATACTCGGGTCGGCTTATACTCGAGTATATACGGTATGTATATACATATATTAATTCCTTTTTTATATAGCGCTCACAGATTCTGGAGCGCTGTACCCAAAAATGATTCACATAGGGTCACTGTCTCCATTGGTGCCCACAATCTAAATTCACCTATCAGTATACAGTATTTCTATCAGAGGAAACTGGAGTATCCGGAGGAAACCCACGCAAACAAAGGGGAAAACATACAGACTCTTTGCAAATGTTTTTCTTTGTGGCATTTGAACCTAGGACCCCAGCGCTGCAAGGCAACAGTGCTATATATATATATTATGGTAGAGATATATATATATATATATATATATATATATATATATATATATAAAATCTGTGTGAGAATACCTAAAAGCCAAAACATCTCTATTTTCCGCCCTTGTTTAGATCATGTGACTGTACGTTTGGCGCTGGTCTTCCGGGATGTCACTGTCACAGTGACCGACTTTGTCTTTTATGACTGTGCGGCTCTTATGGACCTGGCAGTATCTAATCCGTGAGTAGGACCACTCTGGGGGTTATGAACCCTGAATTATGACGGGGCTGGGGACTGACAGGAAACACTGAAGCAGCATCTCATTCATTGATGTCTAGTGTTGCTTGTTTTTCCCAGAGCTGCCATATATGGTTTAGTGTGAACAGGTGAAGGGTTGTGTGTGGAGGGGGATCTGTACACAAGGCATCTGTGCAGCTGTACATCCTCTGTTAATGACAGGTTGTTGCGAACAGAAGGTGGCAGTACTCTATTTGACAGAAAAGTGATCATTACTCTTGAAGAGGGGGTAGGATGAGCTCTTCACATTTGCTCTACAGAGGTTGCTCTCTACTGCCACATACTGGTGGTAGTGCCCCTATTAGTCAGTGCTTTGAATGTGAGAACTGATGATCAGCCAAACCAGCATCTCCTTAGAAGGAGAGAGACGCCTATCTGTAGACTACTTTTTGATTAAAAATAACGTTATTTACAGTCAGTCGTTAAAAAACACACATACGGTATACTGTGGTATAAATACATACGGTATACTGTGGTATAAATACGGTATACTGTGGTATAAATACGGTATACTGTGGTATAATTACATACGGTATACTGTGGGATAATTACTTACAGTATACTGTGGTATAAATACATACGGTATACTGTGGTATAAGTACATACGGTATACTGTGGTATAAG